>NC_139957.1:2906680-2919180 GCF_963454915.1 Gymnoscopelus microlampas
GAGAGCGTAAAATGTAACCAAATGGACCCTTATAGATCTTTAACTCTTGAGTGCGTAACATGAAACCAAATGGACCCTTACGGATCCATTTGGTTTCATTTTACGCGCTCAAGAGTTCAATTATTGTTAAACATGTGCATTACTTCATTAAAGAATTGTTATTTTGATCAACGTTTGCCTGTTATCTCTCCTACGGTACCGACATCAATACAGCATGGAATTGCGGACCAAATCGTATCCAACGACAACAACGTCTTGCGTCTGAGAGTCTAAATCTCATCAAACGGTGGTGCCGTGGCTCAAATGCCGAACAAATAATGGACCTTGATATGAACAGGGCTGAAAACCACTGTCCTGAAAGTTTGATGTCCTCAAAAGTGTAGTAAAACAAACGTGTGTGTGTGTGCGTATGTGGGTGTGTGTGCGCGCGCGCGCGCGCGCGCGTGTGTGTGTGTGTGTGTGTGTGTGTGTATGACGTGGCGTCATGTGCCGTGACGGGTAATTGAGAGGGAAAAGGCTCCAATCAAGTGAAGAAAAACAAACACAGTGGATGGCCTGGCGCTGGATCGCACTGTTTGAACACTCTGCCGCTCCGGCCCTCCTCTCAGTTTGATGTGGAAAAAAAAAAGAAGAAGGAATGGCTGCATCACCAGAATCACACAGCCAGCCATCGCCTCAATACGCCACTGGCTCTTTTAGCCATTTAAGACCGGGAACGCATCTGTGTGTCATTTTAAGATTTCTTTGTCTATTTTAGAAAAATCTCGAAAATGTGTGCGAATATTTTATTTGTATTTTTTTTTAAAGCGGACATTTGTAACTCAAATCTTTGCTTCTTGGGGTCCCTGGAACAAAATATTTTACGAATGTTCGCTTTGAGAAATATATATATTCCAAGATTTGCACAAAATGTTCAGGATTTTTCAAAAATAGCAGATCTACAAGCTCATAGCGCGGCACTCTGAGCTATGCGCTTGTAGATCGGCCATTTTCAGCATGCAACCAAGTGTAAAATCAGCCATTACGACGGCATCAAGGCACCGCCAAAATACACTTTAGTCGACTAAATGAACTGTAGATTTAGTCGACTATAATCTTATGATATCTAGTCGTCTAAAACTACCGGTAGACAAAAACTAAAAACATTTCAGATGACTAAAATATGACTAAAGCTAAATGGAATTGTATTCAAAAGACTATGACTGAAACCAAATCAAAATTTGCTGTCAAAATCAACACTGGACTCAAGTTATGGTTCAAATCAAAACGGCAGTGCTCACATAGAATAGATCATTCATGGTTTATGCATCCGGTCAGTCCGAAGTTATTTCATTTTTTTCCGAAAATAGCAGATCTACAAGCTGATGCGACGGAGAGCTTGTAGATCTGAAATTTCCGAATATATCCGAACTCTTAAGTATAAAATAGGGTTAACCCATTAAGACCTGGAACGCATCTGTGTCACTTTAGATTTCTTTGGCTATTCAAAAATAGCAGATATACAAGCTCATAGCGCGGCACCGAGTGCCGCGCTATGAGCTTGTAAATCAGCTATTTTTGAAAACTCTTGAAAAAAAAATGTTTTAGATTTTTTTTTTTCAAAAAACTGTTAGGATTTAGAAAACATTTTTAAGAATCGTCTCATGTCTTAATGGGTTAAAGTGGTTAAACTGCGTGCCCCCCTGGAACCCCCTCAAGGACCCCTGGGTGTCCCCGGAACCCCACTTTGCAGAACCCACTAGCACTATACTGTACAGATTGGAAACGGGCAACATTTCCTCCAGAGGTGCAATCGTTGCACGAGGAACAGCAAGCGTGACGTGAGACCATAGAGAGACGGCTGGACTACGCCGTGTGGTGATCAGACACGTTTGACGCGTGTGATTTCACAATGCAACGGTAGCGGAAGTCAATAAAGGCTCGATTTACACGTCAGTGTTCGCCGGTAGACGACTCGTTTCAATTCAACACATTGAGATGGAGATGAATTTCCACAGAGGGTGACGAGCAGGGGTGTTAGTCAAGTACAGCACTTAGGTACAAATTTTAGGTATTTTTTTAGGTATACTTTGCTGTAGTGTTTCCAATTTTCAGTACTTTTACTTCTACTCCATTACATCGCAGAGGAAAATATTGTACTTTTTACTCCACTACAATCATTTAGTTAGTTTGTAGATTTTGATTATTATTTCAAAAAAAGACATTAACCACTTCAGCCCTATATAGATTTCGGGCCATTTGAAAATAGCCGATCTACAAGCTCATAATGCGTCGCGATGCAATGCATTGTGAGCTTTTTATACATTTTGAAAACCTTCTGCATAATGAATACTTACTATACTTTTGGTGGCACATTTTGATACCAATACTTTTGTACTGTTACTCAAGTAAGTTTTGAACTCTGGACTTTTACTTGTAAAAGAGTAGTTCTACATGGCAGTATTGATACTTTTACTTAAGTAAAAAAAATGTGAGTACATTTTCCACCACTGGTGACGAGTGCTATGTAGTGTCACTATAGCTGCTCCGTGACGGGAAGCAGGTGAAGCGACGACAGACGCACTGACTCACCCCAGACGGACTGTGTACACAAACACACACACACACACACACACACACACACACACACACGCACACACGTGTACACACAGACACACACAGATCGGTTCACAAACCCAACACGCATGCTTAGACACACACGCACACACACGCACACACACACATGCTGGTATTACTGTACTTGTGAGGACTTCAACATTTTTAGGATGCCATTTTCTTTTGTTGCAAAAAAATGCAGATCCTTACGCTCACAGCGCGTCACGTGGCAATGCGCTGTGAGCTTGTAGATCTGCTATTTTCTTTATTATGTATAAATCAGGCATAACGCCAACCTCAACCCCTAAAACCTAACCTCTGAATACCTCATTCTGACCCTAACAACCTGAATCTATTCCCAATTATGCATAACTCTAAAAAATGTGTATTTTTTTAACTGTAAAGCAACCATTTCTCTTGTTGTGAGGACCAGGAAAATTGTCCTCAAAATATCTGTTTCTTGAATCCTACTGTAATTGTGTGAGACCGTTTGGCCCTTACTAGTATAGTAATATGAGTACACACACACACACACACACACACACACACACACACACACACACACACACACACACACACACACACACACACACACACACACACACACACAAACAAATGTTACAAATGTTCGCTTTAAAAATATATATATTCAAATATTTGCATTTTTTTTCCATAAATAGCAGATCTACAGTACAAGTTCATTGCACAGATGCGTTCCCGTTTTGAATGCGCTAAAGTACATTTTGATACCAATACTTTTATGCTTTTACTCAAGTTTTTATTTCTACATTGATACTTTTACTTGAGTAAAACATGTGAGTACTTTTTCTACCACTGACGCACGCACGCACGCACGCACGCACGCGCGCACGCCCACACACACACACACACACACACACACACACACACACCGACCGACCGACCGACAGACAGGGGGTTCTCAATATAAGCTGTTTGTCTTGGCTGGCATAACATTGGAACAGTGGGAGCTGCCATACACACAGTAAACGCGGGGCCCGCCACCCCCCCCTTTGGCGGTGGTGCGGAGGTTCCACCTGTCCTAGCGGATTACCATGATCTCAACATTCAACAGCGCGTCCGCCCGCCCAGAGAAAAGAAAAGCATGGCTGTGTTTGTCTTTGATGTGATGGGATTAGGGGGGGTGGGGGGTTTTGTCGCACTTATACGCAGAGGGTCCTCATGCGCGGAGATTACAGCACCAGAGGTGGTAAACATGGTACCTTGTCATGCTTTTTTCACTGGGGATGCGTGCGGGCGCGGTGGGTTTAAGCCGTTCAGTCCGGGGACGCATCTTTGTCGATCTACAAGCTCATATCGCGGCACCGAGTGCCGCGCTATGAGCTTGTAGATCTGCTATTTTTGAAAAATCGTGAACATTTGTGCAAATTTGTGAAATATATTTTTTGAAGCGAACATTTGTAACTCAAATCTTTGCTTCTGGGGGGTCCGTGGAACAAAATATTTTACAAATGTTTGCTTTAAAATATAGATATTCAAAGATTTGCACACATTTTCACGAATTAAAAAAAATTGCATATCTACAAGCTCATAGCTATGAGCCTCTAGATCTGCAATGTTTTAATTGCCAAAAAAATCAAAAAATGATACAGATGCGTTCCTGGTCTTAATGGGTTAAATCTCCATACACTGTCAAATCCCTGAGTGTTCAATTAACGGGGGTGTAAGTCATATGTTTTTGTTGAAAAAAGAAGACGTATTTGTTCAAAAAGATAATGGGGCATCAAACCCCCTATATAGGCCAGTGGTTCTCAGACCTTCTCATGTCAAGGACCCCCAAATTGTATACTTATGTGGCCCCGGACCCCCGCAAATGAAAACGTTTTGTGCCAGGGACCCCCTGGAGAGAAGATTTGTATAAAAAAAAAAAGAAATTCAAAATGATTTTAAATGTTCCAATACCTCCAAGATGTTTCTTTTAAAGGTTCAGAAATAGCAGATGTTATCTTGTACATCTGTTTTAGTTTTTTTAATAGCTAACGCATAAAATATGGATAAAGTGGTTAAAATGCTGTATGCTGTATTAGCAAATTCAGCTGGGGACCCCCTAGAATCAATCAATGACATCTTACAAGTTCAAACAGCTCATATACTGTAATACAGGTTGTAACCACTTCAACCCACTTGGACCCGAGTTGTCTCTCTACTAGGCTCTATTCATATTATGAAGACATTCACAGGTGTTACCAATGATACTAATGAAGGCTCTGTTCCATTTAGTGTAGCACAGTGGTTTCCACGACCCCCATAACTCTGAGAGTGTACAAATGGAACCAAACCATTTGTACCCTTACGGGTCCATTTGGTTCCATTTGTACACTCTCAGAGTTACACACCTGTAAGGGGCCATTTGGAAGCCCATGAGGGTCCCTGGACCCCAACTGTGGACCCACTGGTGTAACAGAGTGTTTCCAGTGAGCCAACATGCACAATATCAGCACCCTGACTCTGTTTGACCAGAATAGACCCCTTAACAGACGACGTCATACTGGCTGCGTGCAGCCAGTATGCGCGCAACGAAACCCATTATATCAGGTCTCGTTAGGACGCGTCTCACTAGCCAACACACACAAGAGGGGGTTGGGGTGTGCTGAAACCAGTGCACCCCGAAACAGGTTGGGAATTGATTGCGTGAAACAATCACCTGTGCGTCCAGGCTCAATGTTAGTAAACAAATAATTGGTCTATAGAACAGAGCCTTCATTAGTATCATTGGTAACACCTGTGAATGTCTTCATAATATGGATGCTGTGAATAGAGCCTCTTGGACCGCTTGTTTCTGTCTAAAACAAATCTCTTTGCCAAAAATAGTTGTGACGTGTTGTGAACTTGTGGATCGGCTATTTTTGACTAATGTCCCCCCCTCCCCCCCAGAATATGTTGTTGTTCTCGGTCTTAATGGGTTGACAGCAGATAAAACATGTGGCAGGATAGTTTAAGCAACGCACCTGTCGCTAATAAAATTCATAATGGGTGTGATAGATGTAGGTGAGCCCAGAGCCAAGGTGTTCCTGTGTGCAAGCAAAGTAGTGGTAGAAGCAGTACTAAAATGATTTACTGAAGTAAAAGTGTCAATACCACAATGCAGAAATACTCTGTTACAAGTAAAAGGCTTGTATAAAAAAATTACTTGAGCAAAAGTACAAAAGCATTGGCATCAAAATATACTTAAAGCACCAAAAGTAAAAGTACTCATTATGCAGAATATCCCATTTTGCAAGTTCAAATGTAAAAATATTTTGAAAATAGCAGATCTGCAAGCTCACAACGCGTCGCATCTTGCGTTGTGATCTTGTACATCTGCTATTTTCAAATAGCTGAAGTATATAGGGCCAAAGTGGTTAATGTATATTTTGTAATAATTATCAAAATCTACAAAGTAACTTAAGTTTTCAAATAAATGTAGTGGAGTAAAAGTACAATATTTGCCTTTGAGATGCAGTGGACTAAAAGTAAAAGTATTGACAATTGGAAATACTCCAGTAAAGTAAAAATACCTAAAATCTTGGGTACTTGGGTACATTTCCACCACTGAAGCAACTATTTGCCTCTAAATCTAACAAACCCTTCGTTAATTTGATTTGCTGCAGCTGCGTTGCTTACTGTATATGACAGAGTCCCTCTTTTTAGGGTGTTCCGCCTTGGATGGGCGTGGTTTTGAGGTTAGGTTTAGGCATAGCGGTAGTTTCTGTGAGGTTAAGGCTAGGGATAGGCATATAAGGGGTGGTCCCTGGGCGAAACACCCTGGAAAGAGAGTCCTGTGGTACAATGTCAGTCTCATCATAAACTACACACACAACGATTCCTAGGATTTCATCCCACTTTAAAGATCATATTCCAATAATCATTCATTGCTACCAGTGTTTGTCACAGTAACGTGGGGTCTCCCCATCTCCCCAGCTATTTAATAAATAGAAAATATATTCTCAGGTCAGGATACTAATTTTATCCAATCAGGAGAGAGAACCCCTCAAAGATGATGGATCAGCTCCAATGCTATTATGTTTCAGTTCCAATTTGTTTTTTGTTTTGTTTTTTGTTTTTTAATCACTTCCATTTTCACTTGTATATGTGTATCCTGTACGAGATCTTTCCCTAGATTGGATAAAATATTTATTTATCAAAAATATCACTTAGATACCCTTTAGCTCTGAGTTTACTAATGAATAGACCCTTACAGGTACATTTGGTTACATTTGTATACTCAGAGTTACAATTTTATACATTTACACTGAAGATAATACTATATCATCTTCTCTCCTGGATGAATGTTACAGGCTCTGCAGTTCCTGGGATAGCAATCATTGATTTGACTTCATTTTCTGTACTGTTTACTACGCGTTTCTTTTGCTTACGATGGCCACGTAACATTCACACAGGAGCCTTGGGCCTTTCTTTATGGTTGATGTGCAACAGGTCCTGTGCAGTGCATTAACCCTCTAAGACCGGGAACGCATCTGTGTCATATTTAAGATTCCTTTGGCTATTCAAAAATAGCAGATCTACAAGGCTCATAGCGTGGCACCGAGTGCCGCGCTATGAGCTTGTAGATCTGCTATTTTTTGAAAATCGTGATTTTTTTTTGCAAACATTTGAATATATATATATATATTTTTAAAGCGATTTTTTTTACTTAAATCTGTGCTTCTGGGGGTCCCTGGAACAACATATTTTGAGATGGGGGTCCGCGGCCAAATACATATAATTTTTGGGGTCCTTGACATGAAAAAGGTTTGAGAACCACTGATATATTATAGCAACATACGTTTTTTTTTCCAAAAAAAAACTGTTAGGATTTAGAAGACATTAGTAGAATCCCTCAGAAGCAAAGATTTGAGTTAAAAATGTTCGCTTTAAAATATATATATATGTATTCAAAGATTTGCTAAAAATGTCATGATTTTTCAAAAAATTGCAGATCTGCAAGCTCATGTGCCGCACTATGGGCTTGCAGATCTGCTATTTTTGAATAGCCCAAAGAAATCTAAAAATGACACAGATGCGTTCCCGGTCTTAATGGGTTAACAACAGTAGTTTCAAGAACCTAAGATAAATGAAGTGTAAAAACAAGTTAAAGCTATTTTCAAAAGCTTTGTAAAAGAAACAAAGAAAAAAGGAATTCATAACCGTTGATGTGTGAGTCTGATGCGTGTGGCACATCATTCGGGGTTTTGCTCCAATACAGAGGAAGCCGTTTGCGATTGTGTCTCATTTCCCATAGTGCTTAGGGAAGCAGCACAAATAGTTTCCAGTAGCACAGAAGTGTCTGCCGTATGTGGTAATTGCTCTGAAGTGAGCTATGCCGCGCTCATTCTTAGCTGACACCAACTGGTTGTTATTGTGGCTCTTTGGGGCTCCTGCTAATTAGCCTCATCATGTCCAATTAGCACTTTTGAAGCCGCACAGACACCAATATGTGCATATTCAAGCATGCAGTTGTCACAGGATAGCGATAATAATTTAGCAGCGTTTTACCCGCCGTACCGTTGCATATTTGATACTCAGCTTGTGAGGGGAGACATGAAAGCCAAATTTGTCCTGGCATGGTTATTATGTTCCCTTTTTGTCTTGTGGTGGTTAAGCAGAGCTAGACGATGATTTACTAACGATGATCGTGAGTGAATTTGGCATCGGGTGATGTACAAAGAAAGTACCACATACTGCAGCGAGTTCACGTTGTATCCGGCTGGCTGTTTCTAATTCCTACTCTGATTCGGTATTCCTGCTTGCTTGTTTGATTTGGACGACTTCCCAGTGCCGTGAACTCCACTTCCCCCCCTGCAGCAGCCTTCCCACCAGGAGTGCGCCGTGCGTGTAACTCACACAAGGGCCCCATCCTTCGCGTTTCGCGTGTATACGTGACACGGCTACTTTCCCCCTGAAACCCGACGAGCATGCCTGATCCAGTTTGTACTCGCCAGCGAGCGGGCCCCGGGGCTAAAGGTGATGTCAACCGGCCTTCCAGCTGAAAAACGGGGAGGGGAGGGGAGGGGGGGGGGGGGGGGTGTCAGGAAACAGTCGTGGCCAGGAGTAAAGCTAGGTCTCTGGGGGGTGGGAGGGGAAGGAGCAAAAAAAAATCCCTTCCTCTCCCCTCCCTCCCCCCCCAACCCCTTGTAACGACAGGGACAGGTGAAATTAAATCCATCGAAGTGAGAACACCGGAGCAGCACTTTGGGACTGGCTCCATCAATGAGTTCCTGTGGTATTAAGGTCAATGGCGTCATCCCAATCGAGTTTCCTGTGTTGAGAAGAGACAGAGGAGATATGAGGAGAGTGAGGGATATAGGATGCCACCGACTACAGTTATGTGCCTCTTTTTTTTTGGAAACAGAAGAGTATAGCCTGGGAAAGCGGTATCCAGGACAAGCCCTGAGTCAGATTATGGATGAGGTCAACAATCTGAGTCAGTGGAGACATTCTTGCCCCCCGCTTCTTCCGCACGACATCGCGTCACGCCTTCGCCTTTGTGCGCTATAAGCCTGAGTTATATTTAGTGACACGCACCGAAAATAGCCGATCAACAAGCTCACAACGTGTTGCAGCTTGACGTGTCGGGAGCTTGTAGATCGGCTACTTTTGGTGTTCAACACCCATGCCTACGAAACGGGTTCAATCATTGCTGATTGTCACTCGTTTTGTAAAATCCATCCCGATCAAGGTGGCTGTTTGAGTCACAATGTCATTTTGGATGTATTCACAGTATTGCATTTCCTCCGTAAAACGAAACGGGGCTATTTCAACCACGTCGATTTCCCTTCGCGGAAACCATGGAGGTGTCGATCGGCCCACGTGTGCTTTCATTTTCACACCCATGCTTGTGTTGCTCTGCAAAGGATAGTGCTCACATCAAATAAACCTCCATCGAACATTCCTGCCTTTATGAGTCATTTAGCGGCAGAGTGACATCACACCGTACGCAGAGTACAAGCAGAGACGCAACTTGCCCGTCTTTTGTGACGCGCCGCCATATTTGATGTGTAATGGTCATATGTCATAAAAATGTGTCCGTCAGACTTTAAAATGCACTGTCAAACATGAACCGAAACAATACTGTACTTTATCTGTTTCTTGAGTAAAATGTAATAAGAAACTTGATAGTATGATCCACCCAAAGATTTGAAATACAAAATGTGACAGGTACTCTCACAAAACAGTGTTTTGTATTAAACACAAGATGGTGCCGTCATACATTTATATGAACGCCCCTGTTAACACAATCTCTGTTGTGTACTCCGTCATCCTAATAGTTACTCATTTATTGCACCGTTTTAATGCAAGACTTATGGCCTTCCTGCTGTATACATATCACTGTGACATTGTGCACCCAAGTTTGAACTGCTTAAATATATCTTCAATTTGATTTACTCCATTTCAGGCTTGGAAACATCTAGTTCCCTTTTCTGTAATACATCAGTTGCCACTGTTTCTCTTGAACTGTGGCCGGAAAACCCAAAATGTGCAGGAGGAGAAGCAGCGCATGAATCGTTAAAAAACCCACAAGAATTTTGAGTATTCTTTGATAAGAAATACCTCTGCCACGGCAGACTGGAGGAAAAGGAAAAGATGAAACGTGTAGCATAATGTGAAGTTAAAAATTAACCTGCACCTTTGATGTGTCAGACTTATGATGGTGGTGGTGCCTGGGGTGAACGTGTTTGCACTTTCAGTTGCACCGCTTCAGAGCAACACTTTAAACAGTAGTGTTTGCAAACAAGTACCCAATGCACCTGAGAGCATAGACAAACTGGTGAGGTTGAGCATGTGCTTTCAAATTGCTATCACCGTATCGACATGTATTAACTAACATATATAATAACGTATACATATAATTACTTACTTCATTATATATTGTTTTAAAAAACGTCCTAACTCAAGTAGATGACAGAGTCAGCAACAAAACTAAATGTAATCATTATTATCTTGGCCCTAAACCAGTTTCAGCCTTGCGTCCCAATTTCGTAATCATAGAAAGAAATTGTCTAAAATTCAAAAATGTAAAAGATTTCTAAATGATCCATAATAGCAAAAAATAGCAGATCTACTATAGCTCACAACACGTTGCTTTGCTTAAGTGACAATATACTCCGTTAGCACAGTTTGGCAAAATGCAGGCCGAGGATATGTCTTGTAATAGTGGGAGGTCACCTCACCGCATTTTGTGAACAGACCGAACACCAGCCAAATGCTCCAGTTTTTGAAGGGGGACAGGAAAAATAGTGTCACAGTGCTGAAACATGATCATGCTATTGGAATAGATTTATCCTGATTACTGCCACAACGCGTTGAGGTCACTGCTTTTCTAATCTACTCGCATGCGCATTTGTAGGAATGCTGCATGCACGTTACCTCGATGCTCAGTGCACGTCTTTGCACAGAGGTGCGTTTCAGAATACTGTCCAAAGCTTCTCAAAGATAATTTACATCAAGTAAGTACTGTACTTAAGTACAATTTTGAGGTATTTGTACTTTACTTGAGTATTTCCAATTTCCAATACTTTTACTTCTACTCCACTACATCTCGGATCAAAATATTGTACTTTTACTCCACTACATTTATTTGCCCTATTTTATACCAAGGCTATTTGAAAATAGCCGATCTACAAGACGCGTTGTGAGCTTGTAGATCTGCTATTTTCAAACATTTTAGAACTTTTACTTTTGGTACTTTAAGTACATTTTGATACCAATATTTTTGTACGTTTACTCAAGTACATTTTGAATTCCGGACTTTTACTTGTAACAGAGTACTTCTACATTGCAGTATTGATACTTTTAAAACAGTTTAGTACTTTTTCCACCACTGCGACAATCACAAGCTGTGGAGCTTGAAATCCTGAATTTTGACTGGTTTTCCTCCAAATGATTTCCGGCTTCATCCAGTTGGTGGAACAGGTCGTGCGTGGACACCGGCGCAGATGGTGTAACAAACACTCCAAACATTGTTGCAAGAGGAACAGTAAAGGTTTCATGAGAAAGTGTTTCCTTTAAACAAGTCCTTTTTTTACCCGTTTGCAGAGCTCTAAATCTGCAGCCTTGGGCAGTACTTTAAAGGAGAGAATGTGACGGAGAGTGTCTAGGATTTAATCTGCCATTTTGCTGCCTGCTTAGAGTTGAAGACAACTGGGGAGTGAGGTTATCTGGTGTTATTGTGTCTTGCTTGATTGGCAGGGATTTGAAGTCTGTATCTATTTGCTTTACTCTGTGGGAAAGCATGTGGTTCATACTTCTTTTTATTTTGGAGTGGTGTTATAATGGTAGATGTTGTAGAAACCTCTAAGAGAGGCCTAGGAACAGTGGTGGAAAGTAACTAAGTACATGTACTCAAATAGTGCTTTTTTTCTTCTGTACTTTCAATTTTTCGGTTGTAAAAAAATGATCCACTTGTTACATCTGTGACCACATAGGTGAATAAGAACGAGTTAAGAAAGACACGTAATCGCATTCTGGGGGCAAACATTCGTTGTGGCTATTTTCGGCGAAAAGATTTGGTGTAGATGGAAAAAAGGAGGGCGTCTAGTATAGTATATACCCTTTGGGGACTGCGGTCTTCCTGGCTGAAATTCTACTGCCTCCTGACACTTTCAGCTAGACTCAGACTAATATTACTACCATTTGGTGGCTACTTTCGCATCGAACATAACTGAACTCAAACGAGTGTGGTCTTTTCAAGTCACTTTTCTCCACTCGGGGGGGCCATGAATGTAATTTCCAAGTCCAGAAAGAGACTCAAAGCATGCTGAGGCGGTGCGGTGCCTGTCATCGCTGCCTCTGCAGACGCTTTTGTTAAATGAACGCGCCGCCGCAGCAGTTGCACCCGTCCAGCTCGTCAAAGTCGGACCAGGAATGCGTGCGATGAGCTGTGGCTG
>NC_139957.1:2922971-2947971 GCF_963454915.1 Gymnoscopelus microlampas
TCAACAAAGAGCTATTGTTGGAGGGTACTTACTGATGTCATACGGGGCGTATATCCGGCCTGGGGGAACTCTGGGCCCCCCCTAGGGGGGACGGTGTCGGACGTCCCAGGCTCGCGCTCTTACTCTCTCTCTCTCTCTCTCTCTAGGCTGCGGCGGGACGAGTACTGGAGAAGAAGTGCTCAGATTTCCTCTCTTAGCTGAAGTCAAAAGTTGCAATGCCCAGAGGTGGAAAAAGTACTCATTATGTTTTGTTTTACTTAAGTAAAAGTATCAATACCACCATGTAGAAATGCTTCGTTTACAAGTAAAAGTCCAGAATTCAAAATTGTATTTCAGTAAAAGTACAAAAGTATTGGTATCAAAATATACTCAAAGTACAAAAGTGAAAGTACTCATTATGCAGAAAGTTTTCAAATGTATACAAATCTTTTGAAAATAGCAGATGTACAAGCTCACAATTTTCCACAATGCATCGTGAGCTTGTAGATCGGCTATTTTCAAATGGCCGAAATGTATATAGGGCTGAAGTGGTTATAAAATAGACTGTTAACAAGTAAAAGGCCTGTATTCAAAATACAAGCCAAGTAGTAAAGCCAAGTAGTAAAGCATTACAAAGTATTGGCATCAAAATACAGTTAAAGTACCAAAGTAAGTAAGTATCGCGATTTGTTGTGAGCTTGCAGATGAGCTATTTTCGAAGCAGATGAAGTATAAGATCAGGCTTTACTCAAGTATAATGAAAAAACACCATGATATTTGATTCAAGAACAGTACTTGGGTAAATGTACATAGTTACTTCCCCCCCTCTGGTACTCACTGATGTCACAGGGCATATTATTTCCGGCCCTAGGGGGGGGGGGGGGGGGGGGGAGTCGGGACTCTCGAGGGACGCTGTACGTACGCGGTAACGCATGCAGCACCCGAGGGGACGCTGTTCCGACGTACGGGCCTCGCATCTAGGCTATACGCCGTCGACGAGGGCTACATTTTCGAGGAACTACTTCCATGGTTTCCCTTTTCTCATTATGGACGGATGTAGAGCGAAAAATGTGTGTTGTTGTTTTCTCTCTCTCTCTCTCTCTCTCTCTCTCTCTCTCTCTCTCTCTCTCTCTCTCTCTCTCTCTCTCTCTCTCTCGTTCTACTTTCTCTGTAAATAAATAAAGCGTAGGCGATGTTTGGTTTATGGTGTGTGATTTGTAAATGAACTTGGCTGTATACGCGTAGCCCTCCCTCTCCCGTACATGAGTACACGACACGTGTGCCCGGTGCATAATGTATGTGTATGATGCACATGAATACATATCCGGACACCACACACACACACACACACACACACACACACACACACACACACACACACACACACACACACACACACACACACACACACACACACACACACACATCTCTGAACACCCCATAGACTCTAGGCATTGAAAATAAGACATAATCAGGGCATGGGAGGCGGGAGAGAGAGAGAGGGGGGGTTTAGGGAGAGTGGGGGGGGGGGGGGAGAAGTAGGGCAGAGTAGTTGTCAGGCATGTAGTTTGTATGTGAGTGCGCGCGCGCGTGGCACGCGTACACGCGCGCACACAAATAAACGCACCGCAGGGCCCGGGCAGGGGGGGGGGGGGGGGAGCGGTGAATTATTAGTGTTTGTTAATTAATATTTGTGTGTAGCTCAGAGGGAAGACCAGTGGCTGGGTCCGGGGCGCTGAGCTGCTCCTGTGATGAATAATTCACCGCTGGATGCTATCTCGTTGGTTGGTTGGCCCCCGCCGGCCTGTTTTGTTGCGCGTCTATATTGCATGCGCGCGTACAGACACCAGTACGCATACTTCTGCTACTCCACTGCATCTCAGAGGCAGATATTGTACTTTTACTCCACCGCAGTTATTCGAAAACTTAGTTACTAGTTACTTTTCAGATATAAATTATGATATTATGAAACATACATTAACAACTGTAGCCCTGTTTTATACCTAGGCTATTTGAAAATAGCCGATCTGCAAGCTCGCAACGCATCGCATCGCGAGCTTGCAGATCAGCTTTTTTCAAATATGTTTGTCCTTTTACTCTTGGTACTATGAGTACATGTTGATGCAATTCTTTTGTACTTTCACTCAAGTCAATTTTGAATTCTGGACTTTTTCTTGTAACAGAGTATTTCTATATTGCAGTATTGGTACTTTTTACTTAAGTAAAGAATTTGAGTACTTTTTTTCTCCACTACTGCACAGTGTGTGTGCCTGTGGCCACTTGGGCTCGGTGCCGGTACCACCCCCCCGCCCCCCCCCCCCCCCCGCCCCCCTCCCTCTCTCTCAGGGGGTCGTATCGTCTCAGATGTGTCCGCGTGATTGATGCCGCCGCTGGGTTGAATATAGGCTAGCGGGGCAAGCGGCTGAAAATGGGTAAAAAAGTGATGTGCGCACCCACTGTGCGCGCGTGTGTGTGTGTGTGTGTGTGTGTGTGTGTGTGTGTGTGTGTGTGTGTGTGTGATATTGGCACAGCGGCTATGGATTCCTGGCAGGAGGCTGTCCTCCAGCGCCTCTCTCATCTGCGGGGTCGGCCTGTACGGGGGCTTGCTTCTCTGAGCACAACAGATGGTGGTGTTTGGTTGATGTGTGCAGGTTGCAGGGGACAGACAATAATGTTCCCTGTGTGGCCGAATGAAAGAAAAAACATAATCTTTCTTCAATTTCTGTGAAATTGAAGAAAAGATTGAAATGGTGGCGATTTAAGTTCAATTGTTTTACCGTCACTTTGTGGTCAAAAAACGTGGCCCAGGTTTGGGTTGACCCATTAAGACCTGGAACGCATCTGTGTCACTTTAGATTTCTTTGGCTATTCAAAAATAGCAGATATACAAGCTCATAGCGTGGCACTCGGTGCCGCGCTATGAGCTTGTAGATCTGCTATTTTTGAAAAATCTTGGAAAAAAAAGTTAGGATTTAGAAAACATTTTTAAGAATCGCCCTCAGGTCTTAATGGGTTAAAGGGGATGTGACCTATAGGCTGATTTTGTAGTTTTGTTTCCAGTTCAGGTTAAAAACTACAGTAGGGTATGAACATGGCAGGCTGCATAAGGATGGCGTAATAGTACACCGTGCTAATCAAATTAAGAATGGCCGTGTTTGATTTACAGCAGGTGTGCCAGTGTGCGCTGACACAATACTATTGGCTGCTTGCTTTTTGCCACAGCCATGGCTCTGGGCACACCTGCATTTAACACACCCATTATTTTTATTTTTTTAATTTAGAGTAGCCAATTATCATGTTTTCCCCCCTTTTCCCCCACAATTTTAGTCGTTATACCAATTAATTCCTCCACAGACATTTCTGTGTTGTCACGGCTGTCGTCTCACCTACAAGCGAGGAGCCCCCACCAGGAGGACGTAGAGCCTTCGTCCTGCTCCTCGCGCCCAACACTCCCCGCTGACAGGTGCCGCCCCAGCCCATAGGAGTACAATGCAATGCAACCTCCCGGCCCCTTCCCTCTCCAGAACACGGGCCAAGTGTGTTCGCATAGACGCCCGACAAAGTCGGTTGCACCACGGTGGATTTGAACCCCACAACCTCCGTGGTGGTGGGCAGGGACTTTACCACTGCGCCACCCGAGCGCCTAAAACACACCCATTATTAATTTGATTAGCTGCAGCTGTGTAACTTAACTCATTCAGTGCCCAGCTTATTTATGGAAGTCATTGTAAAAAAAAAGTGCTTAGGAGCCGAGATACAGCCTTTTTAAGTTAGAAGTTAAACAAAGAGTGAATGGAGCAGAAAATCTTCAAATCATCATATCTTGGGTTCTGAACATGTTTTTCCAAAAAATGAAAAATGAAAAAAATAAAAATAATAATATATATATTTTTTCATGACGTCTTTGACGTTTGTTGGCTAGTGAGGCGCGTCCTAGCGAGACCTGATAGAATGGCTTTCATTGCGCACATAGTGGTTGCACGCATACTGGTTCTTATCAGTGTGACGTCGTCTGTTAAGGGGTCTATAGACTCTAAATGAATCGCACTGATTCATTGAACAATCAAAAAACGAATCAACAGATGAATTATTTATAGAACACATTGTCATAGTTTGTGCATACAAATGATGACAATGTCCCAATGTATTGGACAGTCTAGCCTATTTGTATTTTGTTGTGATTTTTTTACTCAGTGGTTCCCAAACCTTTTAGCTCAAGAACCCGAAAGAGAAATTCGATGCTTGCCGGGGACCCAACCAAGTGAAAACAGCAGATCTACAAGCTCACAACGCGTCGCTTCACGCAGCGTTCCGAGCATGTAGATCTGCTATTTTCACTCCTTTTATTGTGTTTATTTATGGAAATTATTAGATTTTTTCATTTTATTTGCTAAATACTTTTGAAAAATGTTGGAATTGTTTTTACTTGATGAAAAGTTGTGATTTTCTTTTTGAAATAATGTATCATTTACATCATTTACACAAATATTTACTCACCACCCATACAAATTGGTCCGCAACCCAAAGATGGACTGTTTGGGAGACAGTGTTTTAACTGACAGACCCTCACAGGTCCATATTTACACTTTCAGAGTTAAATCACATAATCTCTTCATTTGACTGTATAGTGCTTGCCAACGTGCCGTCACCACGGGGGGGGGGGGGGGGGGGGGCATGGCATAGCAGCTGCAGACATACTGGGGGGGGGCAATGTTAAAGGTTTCATGACGTTCAGTTTTACCACACATTAAAAGTCTTTGTCATGGTCCTTCAAACGTGTATAGATCCACTCCATTGATCCATGGCAGGTGTTTTTCTCTCACATTTCTAAAGACCACAGAAAATCCACTGAATGTTCAAAGTTCAGATTTTTTGGGTGTAATTGAGGTCAAACCCCCCCAAAAAACATAAAAAATAAAAAAAAGTGAAAATGAATGTCATAGAACCTTTAAGTCAACCTGTTTATATCCCACAAAGATGTCCGCCGCTACCAAATGACACTTGTTGACGCCCCCTTCAGGATTTCTGGCACGCACTATAGGCTGGCCTACCAGGTAGAGATACTTGGTGGCACACAGTCTCAGCATAGTCTTCTCATTATGTTTCCATTCATCGTATAATGTCATGGCTTGGAGCATCGGCAAAATGCATGAAACGGCATAAAATCCTGTGTTGGGGAGACTTTGTTCTGGGAATCCATGAGACTGTAGTTTCATCGCCCTGAACCTTGAAGCTACTACTAGGTGTAATTCTCTCATCATCATCGCTGAGTCTGAGAGCCTTTTCCCCCCCTGAGTAAGAAAATAGTTTTCAGTATAGTGACACAGAGAACCGCTTAATGATGTTAGACACTGGCAGTGTTTTAACTTTGTAGTGTTGCTGCCCGCAGGTTATGCTAATGGGGCCCGGGGCTCAGCAGATGCTTAACTCATTAAGACCGGGAACGCATCCGTGTAACCACTTTAACCATGATCTTATACTATTCAAAAACAGCAGATATACAAGCTCATAGCGCGGCACCGAGTGCCGCGCTATGAGCTTGTAGATCTGCTGTTTTTGAAAAATCGTGAAAATGTGGGCAAATCTATGAATATATATATATTTTTAAAGAGAACATTTTTGATTCAAATCTTTGCTTCTGGGGGGGTCCCTGGAACAAACATATTTTCAGATGGGGGTCCGCAGCCAAATACATATCATTTTGGGGGTCCTTGACATGAAAAGGTTTGAGAACCACATATTATAGCAACATAAGTTGCAAAAAATAGCAGATCTACAAGCTTGTAGATCTAAAGAAACCTTAAAAATGACATACAGACGCGTTCCCGGTCTCAATGGGTTAATAATAATCTAATGCTGATGTTGCTGCTCGGTGTAGCTGGCTGAGCATAAAGTGGGCACAATGGAGCGCTTCAATATTTCATAGTTATGGCTCCGTTATGGCTTCATGAGGCTACTACGGAGACCGCCTCCCCCATGGCCTTTGTCTGCTGTGTTCGTGTAATGCATATAGCATACCTTACGCAGTCGCAGTGAGCGGCAGCGCACATTCGTTTGCTACCAGAGAGTCCGTAGGACATACATGGTCAACTGGCGGCCCGCCAGGGGGCCACATGCGGCCCCCCACCTTCACTTAACGCGGCCCGCAGGTTAATATCGGAACACTGATATATTATTGAATTCAGCTGTTCCAATTCCAAACATGCAAACATGACCCGCTTTAATTACTTCAGTTTATATTAGTAGCTTAATGACTAGTATTAAAATTCTATTGTCTTTTTTATGTCCAATGTATTTGTATTTAAGTTCATAAAGTTAACATAAGTATAACTAAATGCATTAGAAATTAAATAAAAATGTAACTTTTCAGGATTCCAATAAAAAAAAAAATAGCAAAAATAGCAGATCTACAAGCTCAAAACGCGCCGCACTGCGACGCGTTTTGAGCTTGTAGATCGGCTATTTTTGCTACTTTTGTGTGACATAGAACTTACGGAAAAAGTTCAAATACGGAGATAAGAGGTGTCTGCCCGACAGTATGTGCAATGTGGCCCCCTGGAGCGAGTGTGGAAATATAGTGGCCCTCTCCATCATCAAAGTTGCATCACCCCTGCCGTAGGTGATGAGCCTGGGAGTTCGACTGATCTGATGATGGAATAAGGTTGCCTGTCCCTACAGACCGGTAGCTGATTGGCTCTATTCACAGCAGCCATATTATGAAGACATTCACAGGTGTTACCAATGATACTAATGAAGGCTCTGTTCCATTCTGGTCAAACAGAGTCAGGGTGCTGATATTGTTGCATGTTGGCTCACTGGAAACACTCTGTTACACCAGTGGGTCTATAGTTGGGGTCCAGGGACCCTCATGGGCTTCCAAATGGCCCCTTACGGGTGTGTAACTCTGAGAGTGTACAAATGGAACCAAATGGCCATTTGTACACACTCAGAGTTATGGGGGTCGTGGAAACCACTGTGCTACACTAAATGGAACAGAGCCTTCATTAGTATCATTGGTAACACCTGTGAAGGAAGTGATAACATGGCTGTTGTGCATAGAGCCTATTGTCATCAGCCACATTTGTTAGGGCCGCGTCAGGGACAGAGTTAATTCAAACAGTTTCACATGGACAGTGGCGCAAGGAGTACTGCCAATTTTTTACTCAAGTAAAAGTATCAATACCCCAATGTAGAGATACTCTGGTACAAGTAAAAGTCCGCTGTTCAAAATTATATATTTTCATATTTCAGTATGTATGTTTTGTAATAATATTAAAAATCTTCCAATTAGTAAGTAAAGTTTTCAAATACTAGTAGTGGAGTAAAAGATACAATATTTGTCTGCGATGTAGTGGAGTAGAATTAAATATATTGTAAATACTCCAGTAGAGTAAAAATACCTCAACATTGTACTTAAGTACAGTACTTGAGTACATGTAATTAAGTTACTTTACGCCACTGGTTGGCTACACATTCACACTGACCAATAGGCGAAATATGACACCTCGAGGATGTCATATAGACAGAATGTGGACCATGTAGAATCAATACAAATGTTGGCATTAACCCTTTAAGACCGGGAACGCATCTGTGTGTCATTTCAAGATTTCTTTAGCTATTCAAAAATAGCAGATATACAAGCTCATAGCACGGCACCGAGTGCCGCGCTATGAGCTTGTAGATCGGCTATTTTTTTAATAAATCGTGAAAATGTGTGCAAATCTTTGAATATACAGTATATATTTTAAAGCGAACATTTTTAACTCTGTTACAACTTCTGGGGGTCCCTGGAACAAAATATGTTGAGATGGGTGTCCACGGCCAAAATACATATCATTTTTGAGAACCACTGATATTATAGCAACATCAGTTAGGATTTAGAAGACATTTGCAGAATCCCCAGAGGAAGAAAAGATTTGAGTTACAAATGTTGGTTTAAAAAATATATATATTCAAAGACGCACGAAAAATAGCAGATCTACAAGCTCATAGCGCGGGATCTGCTATTTTTGAATAGCCAAATAAATCTAAAAATGACACTGATGCGTTCCCGGATTGAATGGTTAAAAATATTGAAAGCAAGGCATGAGACATCGTCGACTAAAACTATGACAAAAAATGCTCGCCGACTACCTTTTTTCACCGACGAAAACTAAATAAAAACTAAGCCATGATGACTAAAACTAAGACTAAATACATTGACAATTTCATCAACAAATAAAAACTAGACTAAAATGTTTAGAGAGAGACTAGTGGAGAAGAGATCCAGTAGAACAAAGACAAGTTGTTTTATGTTTGGTTGCGCTAGGGTGTGCGTGCTGAAAATAGCCGATCTACAAGCTCACATAGATCGGCTATGTTCAGCATGCAACCAAGTGTAAAATCAGCCATTACGACGCCATCAAGGCACCGCCAAAATACATTTTAGTCGACTAAATCGACTGTAGATTTAGTCGACTATGATCTTATGATATCTAGTCGACTGAAACTAGACAAAAACTAAAACATTTCAGATGACTAAAATATAGGGTTGTCCGATATTGGCTTTTTTACCGATAACCGATATACCGATATTGTCCAACTCTTAATTACCGATACCGATATCAACCGATACCGATATATGCGGGGATTATTGTGATTAGGGTAAGCTCAAATTTCATATCACACACACCATATACAGTAAGAACTCCTGTAACTTATTTATAAAGCAAAAAAAAAAAAACCGATACCGATATTTTCCCGATATCAATTTTTATGCTAATATCGGCCGATAATATCGGGAGGCCGATAAAATCGGACATCCCTACTAAAATATGACTAAAACTAAATGGAATTTTATTCTAAAGACTATGACTAAAACTAAATCAAGATTTGCTGTCAAAATCAACACTAATAATAGGTATCAGTTATAATCATACCGATGTCGTCAACATGGTACGTGAAAGGTCACCTTCGGTGTCAGCCAGGCCCGTCACAATGAATCCCCGATCGCAATTATTACGTGTAATCACCTCCATTCATCTGTATGAAAAACAGCTGGATGAAATGAAAGTCACATTAACCCATTAAGACCCGGGAACGCATCTGTGTAACCACTTTAAGAAGTGGTTACACCTAGTGCCGCACTATGAGCTTGTAGATCTGCTATTTTTGAAAAATTGTGAAAGTGTGTGCAAATCTCTGAATATATATTTATATATATTTAAAGCGAACATTTGTAACTCAAATCTTTGCTTCTGGGGGGTCCCTGGAACAACATATTTTGAGATGGGGGTCCGCGGCCAAATACATATCATTTTGGGGGTCCTTGACATGGAAAAAGTTTGAGAACCACTGATATAGCAACAATAGTTTTTCAGAAAAATTAAGACATTTGTTGAGACATTTGACAGTTACAAATGTTCGCTTTGAAAAATAGATATTCAAAGATTTGCAAAATGTTCAAGATTTTTCAAAAATAGCAGATCTACAAGATTGTACAGTATATCTGCTATTTTTGAATAACCCAAAGTATAAAATAATGGTTATATCTCAAATCTAAAATGACACCGATGTGTTCCCGGTCTTAATGGGTTAAATGAATGTCATATTTCCATAATTATTTCCACATCAGTGTCCACGCTCTTGTTTTTCACCGCTTTCAACCTGCCTGTCCCAGGAGGCCGACAAATGTAAAGGAAAAACCTGAATAACTGAGTGGAGAAACTTGCACGTGAAACTTTTTGCATTCCAATCTATGGGAAAGACATCAGGGAATATAGTCGGAAATTGTGATTTGAAAGAGTGCATTCAATGACTGTGACGCTTGTGCATTAGTGTTATGATACTGTATATACGGGAAAACACAAGAGCAAATCTTCCTCAGGTGACTGAGAATGTCAGCGTACGACGGGACCTGACTGTCAAGCAAGAACACTCTGTCAACAACTACATAGTGAGGGATTTTATAATAGGCTTGTAAGGCGCTGTTTCCCAAACAGCGGGTCAGGACCCATGTTTGGGTATGGGTATGGGTCGCGAGTAAATTAAAAAAATAATTCAAAAGATTTTAAAAAGTTTAAACAAAATAAAAAATCTCAAATTTGTATCTATTAAAAACAATTCCAGCATTTTTCAATAGTATTTCATAAATGAAATTAAAAAATCAAATAATCTCCATAAATAAATAAAAAATAAACATTTAAGAAGTAGTGAAAATAGCAGATCTTGCTTGTAGAGCTGAGCTTGTAGATCTGCTGTTTTCAATAGTTTGAGTCCCCGGGCAAATGTCTAATTTCTCTTTCTTGAGCTAAAAAGTTTGGAAACCAGCTGTTGTAAGGCATGAACCTCTCGTTACAAACACTAATGCACAGTTGAGAATTGAGTGGTTAAAAAAAAAAGAAAACACAGGCCCTGGTCTGCAGAGATGTGGAAAACATGATGTGTTCAGATGAGTCACCCTCTCAGCATATCCTCCACAAGTGGGTGAGTGCACGGGTGGTACAGTCTCAGGCGCTGGCAGCCTGCATGGCTCTGTTCTGGAGCGGACGCTCATTTGTGGCTCCGTTCTGGGTTCCTAGAGAGAGGAAAGCACTCGCACAGATGTATTAATGCAGTGATGATGGCAAACAGGGAGTGTCAGGGGGGAGTGTCCGGGGTCAAGTAGAGGTTAGTCTTAACTCATGAACTCGCATTTTCAACTTTATTTTACTATTAAAAGATATTGTTGCTGCCGGGCAGAAACCTTGTATTTCCATATTTCAACCCTTTCATGTTTCTTCGTACACACACACACACACACGCACGCACGCACGCACGCACGCACGCACGCACGCACGCACGCACGCACGCACGCACGCACACACACACACACGCACAAACTGCCACACACATACGCGCTAGTGCACGCACGCGCGCACACACACACAGACACACACGCACAGACAGACAGACACGTATGTGCATGTAGGCTGCCTGTCAGGCTAATACGCTGGTGAAATATGTCACACACGCTCGCACTCCTGCACACAGCAGACAGGATGATGAAACATCTGGCAACGGTTTATTTACGATAGCAGCACCCTCCCTACACTCCCATCCCCAAGTATTTCTGAAATATTCACCCTTGCTTTCATTGCGGTGTAAAATAATACAACTAGGAGATACAACTCCTGCCAGTGTTAACAGCCGGGCTAATTCAAAGAGCAATATGGCGCTGGGTTCCTTCTGCTGTTTTCCAATTGATTTTCAGAGCTGTTTTTGATGATATTGCTAAAGTGTAGGCGCCACATAGCGATTGCCAGCTAGCGGTTGAGTGGGAGTTTTCTCTTTTTTTTTTCACATGTGAGAAGTTCACTCAGGCTAAGGAGTTGCCATTGTGTTAGCTGTGGCTTTTGGCAACGAACGTGCGTGTGCCCCCGTTTTCGTGGGACGTGGAAATTGCTTTGAAATAGCTTCATGTTATTGTGTTCCTCACTCATGCATGGAACATTATTTTCTGGCACTGGCTTCTGAAATTGATTCCACTGGATTTCCAATGGTGTGTCAGATGATCATCCCACTTTATTATATCGTTATGAGGTGTGGTGAGGTCATATCTTAGCAACCACCTGCAGCTTTTTTTTTAACCCATTAAGACCTGAGGCAATTCTTAAAAAAATATTTCAAAATCCTAACAGTTTTTTGAAAAAAAAAACATTTTTTTTCCCCAAGATTTTTCAAAAATAGCAGATATACAAGCTCATAGCGCGGCACTCGGTGCCGCGCTATGAGCTTGTATATCTGCTATTTTTGAATAGCCAAAGAAATCTAAAGTGACACAGATGATGCGTTCTTAATGGGTTAAAGGTGGGGAAAGTGATTTTATTTTGTTACAATAAGTGTTAAATAGCTCTGTATCATTGCTATAGAGTGTTTGTTCAGTAATACTATATACTATTTACTATTTATATATTTACTATTTATATACTATACTATATACTATTTAAACAATACTTTTACTCCACAACATCTCAGAGGCAAATATTGTACTTTTATTCCACTACAATTATTTGAAAACTTTAGTTACTAGTTACTTTGCAGATATAAATGATTATATTATAAAACATACATTAGCCACTTTAGCCCTATTTTATACATCGGCTATAAAATAGGGCTAAAAAGAAATTAAACAAAAATAAAAATAGAACGATTCACAAGAGGCAGGCAGTGATCACCCCATGTGCACAGTGCACATGCCCTTTTAGTACTTTTACTTTTGGTACTTTAAGTAAATTTTGATGCCAATACTTTTGTACCTTTACTCAAGTGAATTTTGAATTCTGGACCTTTACTTGTAACACAGTATTTCTATATTGCAGTACTTAAGTAAAGAATTTGAGTACTTTTTCCACCACTGGGCCTAGTACAAAAGATTTTATTGATAATATAACATTAATATAAAACAATCAAAAAGTAATTAAACCTTGGAAAATGTGTTCTACAGATACATAAGAACTTAGAATACTGTATACTACGTTAGTTACATTGATCCAAGCCGGGAAACGCAATCGATTGATTGATTGATTGATCACTAAAATAAACAATGCTCTACAAATGCACGCAGCTCAAGCTTGTAGATCTGCTATTTTTGAAATAAATCGTGAAAATGTGTGCAAATCTTTGAATATGTATATATTTTTAAGCGAACATGTATAACTCAACTCTTTGCTTCTGGGCATCCCTGGAACAACATATTTGACAAATGTTCGCTTTGAGGAAAATTCACGATTTTCCAAAAATAGCAGATTTACAAGCTCATCGCGCGGCACTCGGTGCCGTGCGATGAGCTTGTAGATCTGCTATTTTTGAATAGCCCAAAGAAATCTTAAAATGACGCAGATCGTTCCCGGTCTTAATGCGTTTAAGTGAACACTCAGTGATATGACAGTGTGTAGTTAATAATTTGGATGTACCATGATGGAGGGGAGGGGGGGGGGGGGTTGGAGTTGGGTCATGCTGTAGTGCCCCCCTGAGGGCGAGGCGGGAGCTCTGACGGAGAACTGCGAGACGATTGGCCACCGGGGGGGTGGGGTTGAGGGGGGGGGGGGGGATAAAAGACGTGTAGCGCTGCAGCAAAGCCCCCCCCCCCCCCCCCCCGACGCTGGGGCGCTGCCTATTGAAAAGCTATGAATCAGCAAGAAATCAGCTCCCTGCGCGCCGGCTGAGCTCTCCGTGCGTGCGCGCACATGCACGCGCGCGCACACACACACACACACACACACACACACGCGCGCGCATGCCCGTGCACACACACGCACACACATGACATGCGCGTGCGCACACACGCACACACATGCCCACCTAGTTGCACAGATACATTTAAAATGCTCACGCACACGCACACATGCACACACACACACACACAAATGCACACACACACACACACGGGCGGGCGGGCGGGCACACAGATACACACACACACACACACACACACACGGGCAGGCAGGCACATACGGACAGAAAAACAGTTACACAGTCGCAATCATGCTCATGAAGAAACACAGGCACACGTGCACACACACGCGCGCACGCACGCACGCACCCACACACACCCACGCCCACGCCCACGCGCACACGCACACCCACACACAGTGAGAGCACGGGCAGGGCAGATCAGACAGACAGACTGCGTGCTCAGCTGTCTGTGAGGGTTTAAGTGCTGCAGCATTGAAATAAAACACAATGAGAAGCTCCTGCCTGCATGCTGCCGCCTGGAGTCAATGGAGTCTACTGGCCTGTCCACACACTGTGACGACACATGGCTGCACATGCACATCTAAATATTAGACCATTTATACAATAATCCATCATTCGGGCAAAACAAACAATGCATTTAATTATATTTTAGTTTATGATTTTTTTACTTATCATTTTACTACTTTTTTATTGGCTTATAATTCTTTAAAGGGATACTAGGTAACTTCGCAGATCTGTGTTTGTACACACACACTCCCCTCTCTGACAGGTATCGAAGTGATTGCTGTCTTTGATGCATTCATTGATTAGAGAGAGCACTAACGAGGTTGACACTTAAATGGCCCTTTCAATCAAACTCGGTGCACAACCCCTTTGAAGTTCAAAGGCATCAATTAAGAGCGTCCGGCCAAGCCCCCACCCCCGTCTCCCCCCACAGACTTTTCAGTCCCTGCAAAGGGATGAATGTCAATAGAAACAGTGGAATGTCAACAAAAACAGTGGAACAAAAACAAAATACAGCCAGAGGGATGTGTCTTTCTGCAGGAAACACACCTGCATAATTAAATAGTGGCTGATAGCTGCAAAAAATGCAAAATAAATAAATAAATATGTTTCTTTTTAATTTAGGCTCAAAGTTACCGAGTATCCCTTTAACCACTTAAACCAGGGGTGGGCAACTTTGATGATGGAGAGGGCCACTATATTTCCACACTCACTCCAGAGGGCCACATTGCACATACTGTACAGAAACCTCTTACTTCTATGTCACACAAAAGTTGCAAAAATAGCCGATCTACAAGCTCAAAACGCATCACGCTGCCGTTTTTTAATTGGAATCCAGATTTTTTTTTTTCATTTAGTTATACTTATGTTAACTTTATGAACTTAAATACAAATACATTGGACATAGTCATTAAGCTACTAATATAGACTGAAGTAATTAAAGCGGGTCATGTTTGTATGTTTGGAATTGTAACAGCTGAAATCAATAATATATCAATATACCGAATATTAACCTGCGGGCCGCATTAAGTGAAGGTGGGGGCCGCCAGTTGTCCATGTATGACTTAAACATTACAATATACTTAGTTAAGCAGGGTCCCCCAGGACTAAAAAATGATTCCGCTGCTTTATTTCCCTCTATCCCAATCTCCTTGCTGAAAATTGCTGATCTACAAGCTCACAACGCATTGCAACACTTCTAGATCGGCTATGTTCGCACATGTTCACCAGAATAGGGACGCTTTTCTATGGAAACCCGTTTTATGAGATACTAAGTCATTATTATGAGAAAGTATCTCATTATTATAAGAAAGTATCTCATTATTATGACTTAGGATTCTATTTTTCTTACATCACTTTGGCGGAAACGGGTTTCCATACATGCCTACTGTGGTGCTGCTATGGCACCTGAATTCCCCCCTCGGGATCAGTTAAGATCTATCCATCCGGCCGACAGTATATAAAGCAATTTCAACATGTCCATTTACAATCAGATGAATTGTCTTCATCGTGCCATCATTTTATGATCTTCAAGATTAACCGATTTAACCCATTAAGACCGGCCACGCATCTGTGGGTCATTTTAAGATTTCTTTGGGCTATTCAAAAATTGCAGATCTGCAAGCTCATAGCGCGGCACCGAGTGCCGCACTGTGAGCTTGTTGATCTGCTATTTTTGAAAAATCTTGAAAGTGTGTGCAAATCATTGAATATATGTATTTTTTTAAGCAAACATTTTAACTCAAATCTTTGCTTCTGAGGATTCTACAAATGTCTTCTAAATCCTAACAGTTTTCTGGAAAAAAACGTATGTTACTATAATTTCAGTGGTTCTCAGGACCACCCAAAATGATATGTATTTGGCCGCAGACCCCCATCTGAAAATATTCTGTTCCAGGGACCCCTCCAGAAGCAGTTACAAATGTTCGCTTTCATTTCGCATTTCAGTTCGCTTTCAATCATCATCATCAAGTGACAATTTATATACTTTTAAGACCTTTTTAATACCTAAAAAAAAGGACCATTACTGCATCAAAAGTAATCAACAAACTATACTATCTATCTATATAATCGAGGAGTGACTTCCGCGCGCCGCTGACGCTATAGCCACAGCTCTGTAATCGACTAAACACAACACCGACACATCTCGCCAACACAGTAGCGACAAAGTGCGCGCTGAATTTACGGCTGGCGTAGGCTACGTCACACTGCTCACTACACATTTTCCACGTCGCAACATAATTAATTCCACTTACCACATTACGGACAAAACGGAAGGGGAGACAGTTTCGTACCGTTTACCGTGCGCACCACCGAGCCAAAACAACACGAGGCGGCCGCCATTGTGGGATGCCAGTCGGGATGCCGGGTTTTCAAAAACAAGCGCCAGAAACAAGCAACCACCTTCATGAAAAAAACAAACACCGCCGAAGGGGTCCGCCATGTTCCACGGGGGTCCCCGCGGGTCCCAACACTCCCAGGGGGTCCGCGGACCCCCAGGAAAAAATATATATAATTTTTTCTAAATTTTTTTTTTTTTTTTTTACTTTTGGAAATTTTAATCCGACGATTTTGGTACCCCAATATACACGCGCCCACGCTGGGCCCCGTGCGCGGCTAGGGGGTCGGGTAAAAATATAAAAATAGTAAAATATAAAACAATAATAAGAACAAGGCAAAAATGAAAATAGCAGATCTACAAGCTCACAACGCGAGGCGTTGTGAGCTTGTAGATCTGCTATTTTAACAATATTTATCTGTGGAACAATCTGTGGAGTCAAACTAAATGGGAGGGGTCCCCAGTTCAAATATGATTATTCTGGGGGGGTCACGGCCTGTAAAGATTGAGAACCACTGATTTAGATGAGTATTTTAGATGAGTGTTTTTGAGGATTTCATCCTCAGCAGCAGCAGCAGCAGGGTTTTTTAGCCCCGCTGACACTTGTATACAAGCATGGTTCCAGTGTGTGATTTCCATTTCAGAAAGCAGCTATTGTGGATATCCGGCCCTTATCATCTTCAGGGCTTTTGTACATCCATGGGCACGGGATCAAAGGCTTCAAGACCAAAGACTATATTGAGTCAGGTGCATTCGAGCTGCCAGCATTGTCTAGTCTAGAAATCCTGCAAAAACACCATCAGTGGTGGAAAGTAACTAAGTACATTTACTTAAGTGCTGTACTTAAGTACAATTTTGATGTATTTGTACTTTACTTGAGTATTTCCAATTTCCAATACTTTTACTTCTACTCCGCTACATCTCAGAGGCAAATATTGTACTTTTACTCCACTACATTTACTTGAAAACTTTAGTTACTTGTTACATTTCAGATATAAATTATGTTACAATGAAACATACATTAAACCACTTTAAACCTATTTTATACATAGGCTATTTGAAAATAGCCGATCTACAAGCTCGATGCGACGCGTTGTGAGCTTTTAGATCTGCTATTTTCAAATATTTAGTACTTTTACTTTTGGTACTTTAAGCACATTTTGATGCCAATACTTTGGTACTTTTTCTCAAGTAATTGTTTTATTCTGGACTTACTTGTAACAGAGTATTTTTATATTGCAGTATTGGTACTTTTACTTAAGTAAAGAATGTTAGTACTTTTTCCACCACTGAACACCATAGGCTTCATCCTCATAATGTCCACAGAGTCACTTTATCGGTGGCGATATACAAATATTTATCATGTATCGTTGTGATCGTACAGGTTCTGTTTTTAACGTTACCAGGTCGGATTTCGAGAGCAGTGGTTCTCAAAGTGGGGTCCAGGGACCCCCAGGGGCCCTTGAGGGGTTCTCAGGGGTCAATTATTGATACATAATAATAAAAACAGGTCTGTAGCTTTGAGAGTTAAGGGGGTCAGTGGTCCTCCTAATACAAACCAAACTGGGGGCCCTTGAAATTGAGAATCAGTGTTCTAGAGACACTGTTCTCTACACGTCCCCGACTCTTCTCCCTTCTGGCTCCCACCAAACTATGGAATGAACTCCCCCATTGCAATTAGAACTGCAGACTCACTCCCCATCTTCTGCCGTAATCTGAAGACTCACCTCTTGAGACTCCACCTCAGCCCGTAGCACTTGCCCTAGCCTTGACGACATTGCGGGATTATGCAACGGCTAAAATGTAACTTAGATAGCATGTTATGTAGACAGATGCCAGGTCATTGTTGGCCTGGCATCCTAGTGTGTATAGTTTCAATGTAGACTGATGATATGTTCTTGGTTTACGTATGTGTTAGTTATTATTAGATTATTGGTTTACTTATGTATTACTTTATTATTAGATGACTATTTCTATACATTTGACATATTATTGATGTATTATGATGTATTATATTGTGTCCTTACTTACTGTAAATCGTTCTGGATTGAGAGCGTCTGCTAAATGCCTAAACTGTAAACTGTAAACAAGCACCGCAGGCAGGGTTGCCAGATCTGCTTATTACAATTTCCCCGCAATATTTTATTTGAAAATAGCCGATCTACAAGCTCGCAACGCGCGTGAGCTTGTAGATCTGCTATTTTCAAATAGCTGATGTATATGTTAAAGTGCTCGTGTGGCCCATAGTTGCTTCTTTTGGGCTGGTTTTCCTAGACCTGGTTGCTTGTTTCTCTCACATAATCTGGCAACACATGACCGCAGCTGCATTTTTAGGGTCGTCCGTTTACACAGCTGTTGTCCTCCTGTCACCGTGCGAGTTAGCAGCAATGACACGGTGCCGTCGTGAAAGTCATGGTTCAGCCTGTTAGTGCACATATCACGGATGTCACAGAGCCGTTGAAACTGCTGTTTGTGTTCTTGAGTGCATCCACGACACGTGAATATTATGTGGAGATAAAGCAGTGAAATAGGCTCTATGCACAGCAGCCATGTTGGAAAGAAATTGGGCCTCTTCTTACTTCCTTCACAGGTGTTACCAATGATACTAATGAAGGCTCTGTTCCATTCTGGTCAGGGTGCTGATATCGTGCATGTTGGCTCACTAGAAACACTCCATTTTGGTTCCCAAATGGCCCCTTATGGTGGGTGTGTAACTCTGAGAGTGTACAAATGTGTTATGGGGATAAATAAAAAGAGTTATGGGGGTCCTTGAAAATAAGACAACCACTATGCCACATTAAATGGAACAGAGCCTTAATTATTATCATTGGTAACACCTTTGAAGGAACAAGGTACATTTTTCCGCTGTGAATAAAAGCATCAACCTCTATGAATGAGATATCAACAAGTTAAATAGTTTAATGTGAAATACCGACCTACGCATTTTCAGACTGATTTTTGACTTTAGATTATTTGATTTTTTTTTAACCTGTTTCTTTCCTATGTTTTCTCCTTGCTCTCTACCCCTGAGCCTTTTATTTATTGCCGCGCTATGAACTTGTAGATCTGCTATTTTTGAAAAATCTTGAACATTTTTTTTTTTTTTAAACACTTTTAGGATTTAGAAAAAAAATGTAAGAATCGCCTCAGGTCTTAATGGGTTAAAGTTGATTCTGATTCTCTCTCTCTCTCTCTCTCTCTCTCTCGCAGGGTGCAAGCGGGAGGGATGTCGGCTGGCGAGGAGCATGCCGGCGGCGGCAGCGGCGACGACACGGCCAGCGGGCGGGGCCCGGGGGCGGCGGCGGCGGCGGGGTCGTCGTCGTCGGCCGCGCCCATGTACGTGTACGAGTCCAAGGTGCACTGTGCCAACGTGCTGCTGAGCCTGGAGGAGCAGCGGCAGCGCGGCATCCTGTGCGACGTGACGGTACTGGTGGAGGGCCGCGAGGTGCGGGCGCACCGCGCCGTGCTCGCCGCCAGCAGCCGCTACTTCCTGCAGGCGTTGCTGGGGCACGGCGGAGGCGGCGGCGCCGGCGAGCCGGAGCCCGTCATCAGCCTGCCGGACAAGGTGAGGCCGAGTTGATGCCGCGCATACATTAGAACAGTCGGTTCTCAAACCCTTTCGTGCCAAGGGCCCCCAAATTGATATTTTTGGCCGCGGACCCCCATCTGAAAATGGGGACCCCCAGATGAGAAGATTTGTGTTACATTTTTTCCGAGATCTTTCAAAAAATAGCAGATTTACAAGCTCGCGCTGTGAGCTTGCACATCTGGTACCCTGGCGAGCACTTGCTTGTCAGGGTCACATGCTACATGCTCACAACGCGAGGCGTTGTGAAATGTTTGTTTTTGTCTTAGGTTGTATATTTATATATAGAACCTTTGACGAAGTAATGGTCTTATTTTTTTATTTATTTGTAATTTTAGAGTTATTAAAAATGTCTTAAAAGTCCTTATATTGTCCCTTTAGAAATGTGCAGATACCCTGTGTGCAGCTATACTATTATGTTGGTTTGTTTACTGCTGAGTGAGAAAACAATGTTGCACATTAACCCTTTATTCTGTGTCATTTTAGATTGTAACTATAACCATTATTTTATACTTTGGGCTATTCAAAAATAGCAGATACAAGCTCATATGAGCTTGTAGATCTGCTTTTTTTTTATTGTGAAAATGTGTGCAAATCTTTGAATATATATATATATTCTTTTAAAGCGAACATTTTTAAAAGTCTTTTCCTCTGGGGGTCCCTGGAACAAAATATTTCGAGATGGGGGTCGACGGCCAATTACATATCATTTTGGGGGTCCTTGACATGAAAAAGTTTGAGCACCACTGATATAGAAACATGTTTTTTCAGAATACTGTTGGGATTTAGAAGACATTTGTAGAAAATCGGCTTCAGGTCTTAATGGGTTAAGGGGTCTTCAACGTTTTTCAGGCCAAGGTTAAATGTACTTAGTTACTTTACATAACAGTGGCACACTGCCCCCTAGCCCCCCAACCTGGCATTGGCATGCGTTAATGTGCATCCACATTCTTTTTGGTGGGGAGCAGAGATTGGATTTCAACGTGGCATGCTGGGAATTCAGGACGATGACGGGCGTACATGTGTTCAGGCCATATAATATCTCTGAGCACAACCCAGGTGCCAGCCTCATGTTACTGCCAGATGTAAGGTGGGCGAGAGGGCTTGCATACAAATACATGCAAATAAAGACACCCATACGCAGGGACATAATGTATACACGCACGGCTTTAGGCTATAGCGACATCATGGTGCAACACAGTATAAATTAGGCTTAAACGGAAACTTTGCCGATATTCAACCTAAATCCCATTGTTCTGTTGTGAGAGGAGGTCAATAATATAGTGTGGCAGAAAAACAACTACCCTATGTCTTCTGTGTATTTCTCTGTGGAATGTTGAAACAATGTCGTCAAACATTGACATCGATTCACGTCTTTCGGGTGTGCATTCCTTATGTCCGTTGATGTCGGTAGCACGGAACGCGGTTTTACAAATTGCACATGGTTCGTCCAAATGACGACGTGTTTGTATTTTTTTTATTTTAACAGGAAGAAATCCCTTTTACAAAGTGAGACCTGGCCAAGATAGCAGCCATATAAAAACAACAAAAATCACATCAAAATACAACATAATTATGCAACATATACGTATACATACGTATACTGTATATAAATCCACAATAAAAACATGAAGGAAAGCTATAATTCTACTATTTGGCCTCTCAAGAAAAAACAATGACAAGGCGTTTGACATCATGATGTTGTGACGTCAAAACTGTCTCTGTGTATGTTCTGCACAGAATTACACAAAAGACTGGGTACTTTTTTTTGCCACACTATACTATTGATACTCCCACATCAGAACAAAGGGATGTAAGTACAATGGAAATAAGTCACTGACATTATTGTGTATTTATCCTTGACATTTCTGTGAGAAGCATGTAACCTTTTTTTTTTTTTTTTTTTAACTATGACGTCTAATAAATCAAATCAACGAAAAAAATAAATGAAGTTTCCCCTCAAGTCTCCCCCCCCCCCCCCCCCCCCTCTCTCTCTCTCTCTCTCTCTCTCTCTCTCTCTCTCTCTCTCTCTCTCTCTCTCTCTCTCTCTCTCTCTCTCTCTCTCTCACCCTCTCCCTCTCTCTCCTCCCTTTCTGTCACAAACAAGCACAGACAGTCTATTGAAGCAATGTGATTCAGAAAGCATAGACTCGGGCGCTGGTGGTGAAAACATAAATTGAAGCATACAGCACACACAGTTGTTGGCAGTGTCATGTGGGTGTATTAGCTCTCTCCATATAGGCTTCACGTAGCTTATATGCGCTGCCTTGCAGGTACACACACTCGGTCGTATACATCACATAAGAAAACAGGTGCTCCTCAGGGAGAGTCACTGTACAATAATCAATAGAGTCTCCCTACAGCACCTCGACAGCTGTGCATTGCCTGAGAGTTCACTGTACAGTATGAGTCATACAGTCTTCATTTGTCCCATTTGTAACGCAGAGTTAAAGGTGCAATAGACATCATTCAACCACTAGATGTCGCATTTACTGACGCCTCTGCTCTGACGCAGATGGTTATTTCGCACACGTGGTTTATATTTCAGTTCTATTGCTTTTATTCATTGGTTGTGCTCTGTCCAGTGCTGTGTTTTTTGTGATATTATGTTGTTTTTAAAATGATTGTTTAACACTCATAATAATCTTTTTTGGGGGGAAAAGCAATTATTTTATTCCTTTTTAAAATGTCTGTGGATGTATTATTTTCTTTTTTTGTTATTTGATTACTTACATTTTGTATCAATATGACCTCTGAGGCTCTGAAGGAACGCTGGGGATTTTACAGTGTAGACAGAGGTTCACAGAGCATTCAGAGACGGGGTTGGATATCGCAATGCCATGGAAGTGAATGAGAGAAGGTTATGGTTTGCCTCTTCTAGGGCTGAAATGATTCATTATTTTCTTAGCGTTTATTCTCTTTTTTTTAAAAGATATTTTTTGGGGCTTTTTCTGCCTTTATTTACACAGGACAGTAGGCTGACAGGAAATGGGGAGAGAGATGGGGGGGAGACACACAGCAAAGGTCGTCGGGATCGGCAGTCGAACCCGCGACACACTGTCAAGCTGGATATGCGCCTGAACCGCTAGGCCAGCGGGCTCCCCCATAGCGTTTATTCTATCATATCGATAACCTGTTGTATTACTCGAATACTCGAGAATATACATTAGTGTGTTTTCCACTTCCTATCCATTTCATTGGATATCATTGGTCATCTGACCAGTTTCATTGGATTTCATTGGATCAAATCGACAGAAAGTGGAAAACACACAGCCTAGGAAACAGGTTCGATGAAACAAGCGCCATCGCACAAAGGTGCAAACAATTGTGACAATAGCAATCTACAATGCATCGTTGTGAGCTTGTAGACCTCCTATTTTAATTTTTTTACTTTTCGCCTATAATAATATGACAAAGACATCGATTAAATGATCAATTATCAACCATTTAAAAAAAATCAAATCGATTAGTTCCATCAACTGTTGCACCCCTATTTGCCCCAGAAACACGGCGTGTCTGCCTGTCTTGTCTATAGTATCCGCCGTTCCCGGGAACACATCCGGGTGTGAACGTTCACAGCGTTGTTGTCAAGTCTCTCCGTTTTCTGTGTCTCTGCCTCCGTCCGCCGCAGGAGCGGAGCGGCACGGCTGATCCCAGTGGCTGACATTAGCATATAATGGCCCAGATCTGTCATATTGATTAATATGTCTCTTTGACTCCACCTCGTTCAGTAATCACAAGCAAACGCCTCGACCGCTTTACGAGTCAAACTCACATCCTACTGGTGGGGGGAAGCACGGCTTCACGTTCCCACCACAGCCCACCCCACACCACACTCTCCTCTCTCTTTAAAGCACTGGTTCTCTACATGTGGGTCGGGACCCCCAGGGCGGTCCCCACGTGATTTTTTGGGGGGGTCCCCAGATGACAGTGAGGGGAAAATGTATGTACTTTTAAGGCCTTTTTGATACAAAAAAAAAAAAAAAAAAAAAAAAAAATATATATATATATATATATATATATATATATATATATATATATAGTATATAGTCCACTACTATAAAACATTGGCCAAATTGTCAAATAATATAAGAAAAAGGCAAAAAAAAAAGATATATAGCAGATCTACAAGCTCACTGCTATTTTCACAATATTTATCTGTGGAACGGAGTCAAACAAAATGGGGGGTCCCCAGTTCAAATACGATTATTTTGGGCAGTCACGGCCTGAAAAGGTTGAGAACCACTGCTTTAAAGCAATGGTTCTCAACCTGTGGGTCAGGGCCCCCTAGTGGTCCGTGAGGATATCGCAACTGGGCCCCCAGATAATTGGCAAAACTCTAAGATTGTATTGATAATATAACATCGATATAAAAAATAAGATAATGTAGAAAAATAAACTATATATTTATATTTCTTCCTTTAAAACCTTGAACATTGAGTTTTCATTGTGATACCGATAAATGGGAACTTAAAGTACTTAAAGTCGATTGATTAATCATTCAAATAAAAATGTATGCGGCCCTCTGAGCACTTAACACGCCAAGGGAGCCAGCTCTCTTGGCGTTGCTTGTTACCTGCCGAGCCGGGCTGCCGAGCTGGCGATCGGAGTTCGATCCCAGCTCGGTGCAACCTTACAATATGCACAGTACCACTTCTTCTCTTCTCTTCTGTTCTCTCTTGTCATCTCATCTCTTCTCTCCTCTCCTCCCCTCTAATTTGCATTATTTATTGAATGAACAGTTGGATAGCTGACACGAAAAAACAAACACAACAAAAATAACAAACATTCCATCTCTGCTATAAGGGCCTCCTGCAAGTATCAGCAGTGCAGAGTGCAGTTTCAGCACCACACTCCTAAGGCCACATGTCTAGCACCCAGATGTGTGCATCAGCTAATAGCTAGCTAGTGCTAAACCATTTATCGTTATACTAAAAGGTAATTAGGTAAGGTATTATTTATTATATGTATTTATATATATTATTTATTTATTATGTATGTTTTTTATAAATATATATATATTTATATTTTTTTACAACATATGCAAAACAAGGCAGGCACGCCCGAGTGTGTCGATCACTGAGCCATCCAAGCTGGCGAACCGCGATGGATGATGGCCTAGGTTATCATCACCCGTTTTGAAATTGCACATGTGAAACAAAACGAGCACTCCCACCGTCCCTGACATACACGGGGTGTTCAGTGACTTAAACCCATTAAAACCAGGAAAGCATCTGTGTCATTTTACATTTTAGCGTTGGCTATTCAGAAATAGCAGACATACAAGCTCACAGCGCGGTTTTTTTTTTAATCTCGAAAATGTGTGGAAACAAACCTTGGCAAGAAAAAACTTCTGATTTAGAAGGCATTTGTAGAAT